>NW_027507764.1:453935723-453950723 GCF_037356315.1 Lithobates pipiens | reverse complement strand
ATATGGAAATAAAATAGTAGTGTCTTCAGAGATTGACAAGGCCAAAATTTTACAGTTTAGCCCCACAGATTCTAAACCTGTATGGATGGGTGGCAAGCAGTCGTATTGCATCTGGAAAAAAACAGGGCACAATTTATTGATACTTGAGCAGGTATAATGCATCTCAAAAGAAGAAACAGTGTCTTTTTATTTCAAATGTTAAAGAAAAAAGGCATGTATTGGCAGCACACGGTCGGCAATTCCAATGGAAAAGGTCCGATTGGATTATATTATATTATACAATTATTATATTATTATATTATTTATTATTTATATTATATTATAAAATCCGATCATGTGTGGGCTTTATCGGACTTTTTCCGTTGGAAATTCAGACGGAAAAAATTTGAGAGCAGGATCTAAAATTTCCCGACTTTTTCCAATCGTTTGTAGAGAATTCCAATCGGACAAAGTGCCACGCATGCTCAGATAAAATTACGAGAACAAAGCTATTGGCTACTAGCCTCAACGTAGTCCCGTCGCAAGGAACGAATGTCATCACGTTCCAAACGATCAGATTTTCCGACAGCTTTGTCTGACCATGTGTATGCAACACCAGTTTAGGACAAAATCCTTTGGAAAAAATCTGATGGATTTTGTGGTCGGAATGTCCGACCGTGTGTACAAGGCATTAGACTGTATGGGCAGGCTGCAATTTCTGAGCAAGTAACAGTGGACATAATGCATTTGTAATTAAAAAAAATTGGGTTTCATTTGTTAGACTCAGGAGGGTAAACATTTGCAGTTTAGCATCACAGCTATCTGATCCTTTTGGATAGACCACAATTTCTTAACGATTGAGCAGGCACATTGCATCTGAAAAGAAGCAATTAGTGTCTATTTGTTTAAAATTTAAAATTTAAAATGCAAAGATTTGCAGCCAATAAAACAAGTGTCTTTTTGTGTTAAATTGGAAATAAAAACATGAACCGATATGCACCACACCTTTAAAGACACCATATCTGAGAGAATAACAAGAACATTGCATCTGGAATGAAAAAAAAAAAGTGTCTGGTTTAAGAGACTGAAGATTGTAAAAGGTTAGAGATTTGCACCACAGATATAAAACTTGTATGAGGAGCATGCCATTTTTGGGCAATTGAGCATGCATATTAAATCTGGAACAAAAAGAGTATCCTTTTGTATAAAATTTGGACCTTCCACCAGAGAATAGAGAAATCTGTTTTCCACCATGTGCAACACACTCCCCCAGGGGGTCAAACTCACCAGATGCCTCGAATGCCGTGTACACATGATCAGACTATCCGGCGGACTTAGTCCGGCGGACAAACCGAACGAGCGGACCTGCCCACACAGAACCGGACTTTTCTGGCGGACTAGGTCCGCCAGACTATGGCGGGAGTCCGCCGTACTTTTGAAATGAACGGACTTGCCCACACACAGAGGAAAGTCCATTCATTTTGAACGCGGCTCCATGTAGCCGGGACTAGCGAAGGAAGTCAATGTTGCCGGCTTCAGCGTCGAGATTGACACGTTACTGGCCCCGTCATCTGGTATGGACTTAAAGGGGAAACCCTACGCTGAAAAAACTGCATGGGGGTCCCCCCCAAGGTCCGTATCTGAGCACGCAACCCAGTCAGTCAGGAAAGGGGGTGGGGACGAGTGAGCACCCCCCCTCCTGAGCCATACCAGGCCATGTGCCCTCAACATGGGGGGGTACTTTGGGGAAGAGGGGGCCCTGCGGCCCCCCACCTCAAAGCACCTTGTCCCCATGTTGATGAGGACAAGGGCCTCTTCCCTACAAACCTAGCCGTTGGTTGTCGGGGTCTGCGGGCGGGGGGCTTATCGGAATCCGGGAGCCCCCTTTAATAAGGGGGATACCAGATACCCCCACCCTATGTGAATAAGTATGGGGTACCAATGTACCCCTGCCAATTCACCTAGTGAAAAAAATGTAAAAAAAAAGCCACACAAGGGTTTAAAATTATTTATTGCACAGCTCCGGGGGTCTTCTTCCGTCTTAGGGGGTATTCTCGCTGGACTCCTCTGCTATCTTCTACTAGCTCTTTTACTAACAGAGGAGCCCGGCTTTCTTCTTTGTCGCTGCCCGGGGGTCTTCTTCTGACTTCGGAGGTCTTGTTCCCCTCTTCGGTGGTCTTGTCCCCCTCTTCGGTTCTTCTTGCCGGGCCTCCGCTTTCTTCTTCCAGCTTTTTTACTAGCGGTGGCCCGGTCTTCTGTTGCCGCCGCCTCTTCTTCCGACTTCGGGGGTCTTGTGCCCCTCTTCGGTTCTTCTTGCTGGGCCTCCGCTCCTTCTTCTAGCTCTTTTACTAGCGGTGGCCGGTCTTCTGTTGTCGTCGCTGTCGCAGTCGTCGCTGCCACCATCGTCGCTGCCTTCTCTTTTCTTCTTCTCTTCTTCTTCCTCTTCTTCTTTGAGATGTTGACTCAACGCTCTCTCTGGCCGTAATGACAGGGACGCGTTGCGCGGCAACTTATATAGGGACAATGGGCGGGGTCACCGGGTGATGTCCCTGCCTCTTATGATGTCACAGTCCCAAAGGATGCTGGGAAGAAGAGGCGGTGGCGGCAGAAGACCGGGCCCCCCCTTCCCCAAAGCACCCCCCCATGTTGAGGACATGCTGCCTGGTACAGCTCAGGGGGGGGGGGGCACTCGCTCTTCCCCACCTCTTTCCTGACTGGCTGAGTTGCGTGCTCGGATAAGGGTCTTATATGGACCTTGGGGGGGATCCCCACGCCGTTTTTTGGGCGTAGGGCTTCCTCTTTAAGTCCATACCAGGTGACGGGGCCAGCGACATGTCAATCTCACCGCCGAAGGCAGCAACATTGACTTCCTTCGCTAGTCCTGGCTACCTGGAGCCGCATTCAAAATGAACGGACTTTTCTCCGTGTTGCGGGAAAGTGCCTTCATTTCAAAAGCTGGTCATTACCGACTTCTACAGAGGGAATAACAGCACGACATCTCAATGGGCTTAAATCTCCCTGCTCTCAACATTCCGGCTACACGCACCAATGACACATGCTGGTCATCTGCAGCCTGATTGGAAGTGGATTGCCCAATGCTTTCAATGGAACATGGAGGCATGTAAAAAAAAATACATATACAACAGCCTACATTAGAGCACTAAGCCATATATAATAATAACACTGATGGGACAAATACATCCAGAGCAAAAATATTGACACTGATATGTGGATACATAACCGATAAATCACATATAGTGAGTCACATATAATGATGAGCTGAGATCGTGCCCTAAATGTCAGAGATATTAAGTGTATATAAATAAATAATCAATCATAGCATCCATACATATAGGAACGGTACATTGGCGGAAATAAAAAAAAATTCAATCATGATTTATCATTAAAATGAGTGAAAAGTGATCACATATAAAATAAAATAGCATGTATAAAATATATTATGCACCGAAATAAGACCCGGAAAACAGAATATATCTGCACAATAAAAATAAAAATAGAAATATAGATATGGCTAAAAATCTGTATTACCAGATAATATATAAACATGAGCATTGTATATAATGTTCATAGATAGCGAGGAAACCGTTATATATAACTTCATACAGTCTCTACACTACATAAAATAAGGAGAGTAAATAGGTTAAAAATCTCATATGTAAAATATGGTATATACGTATATATAATAAATATATATAATAAATATATAACCTAAATATATTTAGTTGAGAGAATATGAAGAATACTAGTAGATATACTACTTGGGGTCAGAGAGCACAAAACCAAATAGTATCTGATAAAATAGGAAATATCAGATAAAATGGGGACATGCTCATAAAAACGCATACAGATGCATAAAACGCTTAAAATGTTGGTTTATAAATCGCTGATAAAACAATTAATATCTAAATCGACATTCAACCCCTTTGATGATAAAGTATCGACCAAAAATATTGGGTTTCCCATTTAGAGAGTTCTCTCACTAGATTAGAACCTCTCCAAAAGAGTTTTAGATGGTCAATACCCCAGAATTTTAGCCCTGAAGGATCCTGATTGTGATGTGTTTTGAAATTCAATGACACATTGTGCTCCTTAAAACCTATTTTGATGTCAGCTATATGTTCTGCAATACGTATTTTTAGCAGTCTTTTTGTACGGCCTATATAAATTAATCCACAAGGACATTGCAGTGTATACACCACATATGCCGTGTTGCAGGTGATGAACTCCTGGATTCTAAATTCTTTATTATTAGAGATAGATAAAAATTTCTCCAGAGCTCTTATCGGTGTCTTCACGTCTTTACATGCACAGCATTTTCTAAATGCGTAGAACCCGTCTTTATCCCAGAAAGAGGGGGGTCTGCATGGAGGATCAATTATCTTTTTTTTACAAATTTTTTCAGCCTAACTAGGGGCTCTTCTAAGGATAAATCCAGGTTTGAGAGGTAATGCAGGTTTAAGTACTTTATCCATTAGGAGAATGTGGCAGTGGGACATGAAGATTTCCTCAACTTCTTTATATTGAACATGGAACCCGGATATAAAACTCCATTACGGATTATTGGAATTTGGATGATGTATCCCATCTCTCAGGAATTCTTCTTTTGGAATTGAGGCAATGTTTTCAATGATGTGGTCTAGATTCTCTTTGTGATACCCCTTCTCCACAAATTTCTTCTTAATTACCAGGGCTTGTGATTTGAAATCTTCAATTTCCGTACAGTTTCTCCTCACTCTCGTTAGTTGTCCCTTTGGGATGTTTTTCAGCCACATCGGATGATGTCCACTTTGGATTGGTAAATAACTATTTGAGTCTGTTGGTTTAAAGTGTACTGAGGTACCCAATTTATTCCCCTGTCTATAGATATTGATATCAAGAAAGTGAATAGAATTTTCACTAAATTCGCTAGTTAATTTTATGTTGTTGGTGTTGCAATTTAATTCTTCTAAAAATTGATGTAGAGATTATACCGTGCCTGACCAGATGAAGAAGAGGCCATCGATGTATCTTCTGTATAGCAGCAATTGGTCCCTTTCTAGCTAAAATATTGTCTTATCTCCCCATTCTCTGATGAACAGGTTTGCTATACTTGGGGCGAATTTAGCGCCCATCGCAACACCACGTTTCTGGGTGTAGAAGTTACCAGCATACCAGAAGTAATTATGGCCTAAACAGAAATCCAGGACATTTCGATTGTGTGCTATATCATCCCTCTTATATAGGGCCCAATTTAAGGCCAATAAAGCGTCGTCATGTTGTATAATAGTATAGAGGTAAGAGACGTCTGCTGTTACTAGGTACACCTCATCCCTTTCTGATAGATCAATTTCATGTAGAAGCTGTAATAATTTTTTTGTGTCTCTTAAATAAGCTTTTGCTTGTATGACAGTCTTCTGTAGAAAAAGATCTAGGTATTGTCCTATCCGTGATGTGACTGAGCTTATCCCATTATCAATTGGTCTCCCGGGAGGGCATTGTGAATGCTTATGAATCTATGGAAGGGTATAAATAACAGGGATTCTACTACTGCTCGGAACCAAATAATTCCTTTCTTTGGTAGATAGCACTCATTTAGAATAGCCTGATTCAACAAGAATCTTTAAATCCTTTTCATATTGCGTGGTGGGATCCTTATCCAATTTCTGATATGTGTCTCCATCCATTAACATTTTTATTAATTGATTATTATAAAATGCTTTAGTGAGTATAACTACCCCACCACCTTTATCTGCGGGTCTTATAATCAAGTCTTTTCTTTTTTCCAATAATTCAATTCCCTCTTGTATATATCTAGGATTCACATCTTTCTTTAGGGTCAAACCTTCTAGATCCCATATAACTAGACCTCTAAATACCTCTATTTGATGATTTGCTCCATTAAGGGGGTTAAAAAGTGACTTATTGCGTAAACCATTATCATTGGTTACTGAAGAAAGATTGGTGACAGGTTGGGAATTTTTGTTCAGAAAGTACTTCTTCATATTTAATTTTCTCGTATATTTTATGTGTTAAATTGTCATCCGTCTGGTTGAAGATGCCTCCTAGTCTTGCTCTCTCCCCTGGATATTGGGCTCATTCTCTCTCCCAATATGGTGGTTCTCTCCATTGTGGCCCTCTGTATTCCTGTATTGGTTGAGTATGCATTGGTGGTCTTCCTCTCCGAGGGGGAAATCCTTGACCCTGTTTCTGCCATCTTCTCTCCCTCCCTAAAAAAGGTCATGGGGATTGGTATCTCTCCCTATCTTCATGTTGCCGTAGAGCATCATATCTATTGTGTTCTAGAACGTGATACTGGTTATTATAAGCTGAATGATACTGTGAGTTTGTAGAGACACCTCTTGTTGTTCTATCTCTTCCTTGATTCAGATTAGACTGCTCTTGAGGTGGGTGTATAGGACTCTCCATTCTCTGTTGATCTCTTATAAGGGGATTATTAGTATTCAGAGACTGGAGTCTTCCTCTAGGATTTTCTGAATGTGCAATCTCCATATCATTCACCAATGGACCTTTTTCGATTGTTGCCAAAGATATATATTGTTTGAAAGGAAATCTACCATATCCCTATGGAATTTCCTAATCTTTTTTCTCTGTGTGTCCTTGTCCACTTTCTCCGGTTTCTTTTTAATACATATATTAAAATCTGTCACTTGCTGGGAATCGTTAATGGGTTCAAGATGGGTTGTGCCTGTAACTCACTAATTTTTGTTTCCAGATGTGTCATCTTAATACGCTTTCTTTTTAAAATCAACTCTTGTCATTTAAAACTCGTCCCATTAAAAAATTCAAACCATTCCTTGACTGATTCTGGGTCATCCAACCCATCTTGCAGGACTACTTCCCATCCTAGACTCCTAATAATAATTTTTTCAGTTTTTTTATTGCTCTAGAGTACAAATGTCTGACCATGTTCTGACTTTATTATTCTAAATCATTGCCAAGAGCATTTATTGCTCCATTATAGTTGGCTTGTGCTGTGGTATGCTCGTTGGCTACAAATACATTATTAATATCAATGTTTCTGATACCCAGAAACTGTAGGGCATCCATGGCTGCTGAAAAAGATAAAAAAAAAAAAATTAAAAAAGAAGGGGTATATATTAGGCCTGCAGTACCCTACTCAGCGCCAGATCAATCCCACAGTTCTGATAGCAGTACACACATTGAGAAAGAATATATATATATATATATATATATATATATATATATATATATATATATATATATATATATATATATATATATATAATATAAAACAGCACTTTTAAAATATGTAGTGAAAAATATTTAAAAATACTAAAAGGATACTAAGCAGCTGTTAAGATAAAGTAAAATGGAGGCAAATAGTATAAATATAAAAACAACATCATTGAAAACATTGCCTCAATTCCACGAGAAGAATTCCTGAGAGATGGGATACATCCTCCAAATCCCAAAAATCAGGAATGGAGTTTTATATCCGTGTTCCATGCTCAATATAAGCAAGTTGAGGAAATCTTTATGTCCCACTGGCACATCTTCCTAATGCATGGGTCGGGAACCTATGGCTCGTGAGCCAGATGTGGCTCTTTTGATGGCTACATCTGGCTCTCAATCCGCGGCTCGGGTGGTATGTCGATCCACGGATTGAGCCCATAGGAAAGGCCGCGGCTTCGGCCTAGCTCTGGAGCCGCGGCCATCTTGGTACAACCAGCGGCAGTCTAGGTGAGCAACGTGCTGACGTTATCATCACCGCCCGCCTCATCTGCTCCTGGATCTGCCTAGTGGAAAGCAAGCAGAGTCAGGCATAGGGAAGAAGTGTATATTACAGTGGGGGAGAAGTGCATATTACAGTTGGGGAGAAGTGCATATTACAGTGGGGGAGAAGTGCATATTACAGTGGGGGAGAAGTGTATATTACAGTTGGGGAGAAGTGCATATTACAGTGAGGGAGAAGTGCATATTACAGTGAGGGAGAAGTGTATATTACAGTGGGGGTGAAGTGTATATTACAGTGGGGGAGAAGTGCATATTACAGTGGGGGAGAAGTCTATATTACAGTGGGAGAGATGTGGATATTACAGTGGGGGAGAAGTGTATATTACAGTGGGGAAGATGATGTGGATATTACAGTGGGGGAGATGACGTTGATATTACAGTGGGGGAGATGATGTGGATATTACAGTGGGGGGGAATGACGTGGATATTACAGTGGGGGGGAATGACGTGGATATTACAGTGGGGGGGAATGACGTGGATATTACAGTGGGGGGGAATGACGTGGATATTACAGTGGGGGGGAATGACGTGGATATTACAGTGGGGGAGGGTGACGTGGATATTACAGTCGGAGAGATGTGGGGAGATGTGGATATTACAGTGGGGGAGATGTGGGGAGATGTGGGGAGATGTGGATATTACAGTGGGGGAGATGACGTGGATATTACAGTGGGGGGGTGACGTGGATATTACAGTGGGGGAATGACGTGGATATTACAGTGGGGGGGTGACATGGATATTACAGTGGGGGGATGACGCGGATATTACAGTGGGGGAGATGATGACATTACAGTTATAATTAATCGAAAATTTCGATCACGTTTAACGGATGGAAGTCTCAACGCCTGCATGAAGCTTAACCTCACCATGTATCAACCAGACCACAAAGCCATCAGCAAAACCATGCAGCACCAAAATGGTAAGAAGTACTTTATTCATCATTGGTTAGCAACAGCATAACAACGTTATTAAAAAGAATTCAGAGGTCATGTCATGTTCGGCAACTTTGCCGTATTTCTTTGTTCTGTGATTTATCCCTTGATAAAGAACACCTGATTGTTTAATTCAGAGACATGTTGTACGTTGGTCTTACATAAATGCACACATTTACTTGTATTTAGTTTTAAACATATTGTATGGCTCTCACGGAATTACATTTTAAAATATGTGGTGTTCATGGCTCTCTCAGCCAAAAAGGTTCCCTACCCCTGTCCTAATGGATAAAGTACTTAAACCTGCATTACCTCTCAAACCTGGATTTATCTATAGAAGAGCCCCTAGTTATGCTGACAAAATTGTAAAAAAGATAATTGATCCTCCATGCAGACCCCCCTCTTTCTGGGATAAAGACGGTTTCTATGCATGTAGAAAATGCCGTGCGTGTAAAGAGGTGAGACATTTTTATCTATCTCTAATAATAAAGAATTTAGAATCAAGGAATTCATCATGTGGTGTATGCACTGAAATGTCCTTCTGCATTTGTGCATTTCAAAATACATCACAATCAGGATCCTTCAAGGCTAAAATTCTGGGGTATCGACCATCTAAAACCCTTTTGGAGAGGTTCTAATCTAGTGAGAGAACTCTCTAAAAGGGAAAATCAATGGATATTTTTGGTCGATACTTTATCTCCAAAGGGGTTAAATTAGATTTAGATATTAATTGTTTTATCAGTGATTATTGGCCGACATTTTAAGCATTTTATGCGTCTGTATGCATTTTTGTGAGCATGTCCCTATTTTATCTGATATTTCCTATTTTATCAGATACTCCTTGGTTTTGTGCTCTCTGACCCCAAATAATATATCTACTAGTATTCTGCATATTCTCTCAACTAAATATATTTAGGTTATATGTTTATTATATATATTTATTATATATACTTATATACCATATTTTATGTAATACAGATTTTTAGCCATATCTATATTTCTATTTTTATTTTTTATTGTGCAGGTATATTCCGTTTTCCAGGTTTTATTATCCATTTCGATCCATAATATATTTTATACATGCTATTTTATTTTATATGTGATCACTTTTCACACATTGTAATGATAAATCATGAATTTTTTTTATTTCCGTCCTTATACTGCTCCTATATGTATGGATGCTATGATTGATTATTTATTTATATACACTTAATATCTCTGACATTTAGGGTACCATCTCTGCTCATCATTATATGTGACTCACTATATGTGACTTATCAGTTTTTACATGCCTCCATGTTCCATTGAAAGCATTGGGCGATCCATGTTCAATCAGGCTGCAGATGACCAGCATGTGTCATCTGTTGCTCGGTGCGTGTGATTGGCCAGAATGCTGAGAGCAGGGAGATTTAAGCCAATTGAGATGCCGTGCTGTCACTCCCTCCATAGAAGTCAGTAATGACAAAACCAGTCAGGGCGCGACCAGCACGATATCCCGGAAGTGACACTTGCGCTCCACCAGTCACTGTCCTCTGCCCAGAAGTAATTGCAGTATCTGCAAAGAAAATCACGCATTCCTCTGACAGCTGGACATGGTGATAGTGCCCTCTGGGTGATTTCTAGTTGCTTGTTGATGTTTATGCTGATGTACATAGCTAGTATTAAGGGGGCTTCTGATGTATGGGGAACTGGGTCATAATAAACAGGATTACTCTATGTTCAATCATTCTTGTATTTTATGATGCGTGTTTGAGCCCTTGCAACAGTGGATTTCTGGAATGGTGAGGACCAGGTATCAAAGCAGCTGACATACACCAAACTTAAGGCTTACTTATTAAAGGCATCTGGTGAGTTTGACCCCCTGGGGGAGTGTGTTGTACATGGTAGAAAACGGATTTCTCTAGAGAACACCTTGAATACTTTGAATGGTTCCTAACACCTTGAATGCTTTTAATGGTTTGAACTGTTCGCCACGACCATCTGCTACATATCTATTTAAAACCGGGGTGTTTTGCCACTGATTTATAATATTATCATATTATTATTTTAATTTACAGCACTGTTTTAGTATTTGTATGATGCAGGGTTTGAACTGTTTTTATATTTGCCTCCATTTTACTTTATCTTAACAGCTGCTTAGTATCCTTTTAGTATTTTTAAATATTTTTCACTACATATTTTAAAAGTACTATTATCTATATATCTATTCTTTCTCAGTGTGTGTGTACTATTATCAGAGCTGTGGGATTGATCTGGTGCTGAGTAGATGTACTGCAGGCCTAGTATATACCCCTTCTTTTATATATATAAATATATATATATATATATATATATATATATATATATATATATATATATATATATATATATATATATATATATATATATATATATATATATATATATATATATATATATATATATATGTATATATATATATATATATATATATGTGTATATATATATATATATATTGTGAGGGGGTTCGCTCGGTAGCGGGTGTGTGTGACCCCCTGGATGGGTTCACAACACAAAGTCAGGCACAGCAGACAGCGGTGTAGGTGCAAAAAACAAAAGATCCGGTTTATTTAGGCTACATGCAGTGATACATATAACAGCCAAACAAAATAAAACAAGAAAATAAATCCTGGTCAGCTTGACCTCTAACTACACACGTAGACTCCCTGTCTAACAACTGGGTGCAGCCTTGTGCTGCCCCAGTCCCTGTCTCTATTGTAGGGGTTTGCCACACAGGCGTTAACTCACCGCACAGAACAGATCTCAGACTCCCCAGTCTATACACACAAAACTGGTTCCAGGATGGAGCATCTCCCTATGCATGCTGGGGTTTTTTGTAGAGGTCTTAATGAGCCCACTTACTACAGCTGGGCTCATTAACTCTTCCCCTCTAATTGTAAAAGTCTGCATAAAGCCTGAATCTAGGACACACATATTTCCCATCCTGAATACAACCAGGTGATTTTACCTGCGTGCTGCCACATACCCCCCCCCCCTCTTGTTTCAACCTTGGGGTTGTAACACAAGCACCCAGACACACATGTATCCGAGACAAAGCATCCACATTCCCCATTTTAACACCAGGGCGATGCTTAACTGTAAAGTTAAATTCTTGTAGGGCCAGGAACCACCTATTTACCCTTCTATTGGTCTCCTTGTTTTGAGCCATCCACTTTAAAGGAGCGTGATCAGTCACCAGGTCAAAGTGCCTACCTAGCAGATAGTACCGAAGGGAATCTAGAGCCCACTTCACTGCTAAACATTCCTTCTCAATCGTGGAGTAATTTACCTCATGGGACTTTAACTTCCTGCTGAGCTAAATGACTGGGTGCTCTTCCCCGTTCCAGACCTGGGATAACACTTCTCCTAACCCAACGTCTGATGCATCAGTTTGTACAACAAAGTCCTTAGAGAAGTCTGGTGAGTACAACACTGGCTGGCTACATAAGGCTGTTTTTAAGGACTGAAATGCTTCCTCAGCCTCTGGGGACCATTTAACCATAACCGACTATTTCCCTTTTGTCAGGTTGGTGAGGGGCACAGCCTGAGAAGCAAAATGGGGAATGAATCGTCGATAATAGCCAGCGATTCCCAGAAAGGCTCGTACCTGTTTCTTGCTGTTGGGACGTGGCCAACTCTGTATGGCCTCGACTTTATTGACTTGGGGTTTTATCACCCCCCTCCCAATAGTGTACCCAAGATATTTGGCCTCCTCCTGTCCAATGGTACACTTCTTTGGATTGGCCGTAAACCCAGCTTCCCGGATAGAGTCTAGGACTGCTTGTACTTTTGGTAAATGTGAGACCCAGTCTGTGCTATGGATAATCACATCATCCAGGTAAGCTGCAGCATATTTATGATGGGGCCTCAGAATCTTATCCATTTTCCGCTGGAATGTTGCCGGTGCATTCTGTAACCCAAACGGCATTCTCTTATATTGGAATGCCCCATCTGGGGTTACAAACGCAGTTTTCTCCTTGGCCGACTCGGCCAGGGGAATTTGCCAATACCCTTTGGTGAGATCAAGAGTTGTCATATATCGGGCTGTTCCCAGCCGGTCAACCAACTCATCTATACGTGGCATGGGGTAGGTGTCAAATTTTGTAACTTTATTTAATTGTCTAAAATCGTTACAAAACCGCCAGCTCCCATCAGGTTTGGGCACTAGTACGATAGGACTGGACCAGTCACTCTGGGACTCCTCTATCACACCCAATTCCAGCATCCTTTGAACCTCCCCACGTATTGCCTCCCGTCGGGCCTCTGGTATTCATAAGGTTTTAGTTTTACCCTTTCTCCTGGCGGGGTGATAATGTCATGCTCTACGCCAGATGTTTGTCCCGGAAGCTCAGAGAAAATCTCTTTGTTACGAAGTACAAACTCTTTAACCTCCTGTTGTTGGGGTTTCGATAAGGTGTCTGCTATTCCAACCTCAGGAACTAAGCAATCAGGCTGTACTTGTGACAAAGTCTCTGTGACTAGGGATTCCCTATCCCTCCAGGCTTTCAGCAGATTGACGTGATAGATCTGCTCCGGCTTTCGCCTTCCTGGCTGTCTAACCCTGTAGTTCACCTCACTAATTTTTTCAATTACTTCATATGGACCTTGCCATTTGGCCAGAAATTTGCTTTCAACCGTAGGGACTAGCACCAAGACCCTATCCCCCGGGGAAAAAGTACGTGTCTTGGCCCCACGGTTGTACACTCTCTGCTGTGCTAACTGCGCTTGGGTTAAATGTTCCTTTACAATTGGCATTACCTGTGCAATTCTATCTTGCATCAGGGCGACATGCTCAATCACACTCCTGTGAGGAGAACTCTCATTTTCACAAGTTTCCTTGGCGATATCCAGCAGCCCTCTTGGGTGTCTCCCATAGAGCAACTCGAAGGGTGAGAAACCCGTAGAGGATTGGGGTACCTCCCTAATGGCAAACATCAGATAGGGTATTAGACAATCCCAATTCTTTCCATCTCTATCCACCACCTTCTTTAACATTTGTTTTAGGGTTTTGTTGAATCTTTCAACCAACCCATCTGTTTGGGGGTGATACACAGATGTACGCAATTGCTTCACTTTGTACAACTTGCATAATTCTTTCATAACCCGGGACATAAAGGGTGTACCTTGGTCCGTAAGCAGTTCCTTACAAATACCCACGCGGCTAAAAACAAGGGATAGCTCTTTGGCTATGGTTTTGGCCGAGGTATTTCGGAGAGGAATTGCTTCCGGATAACGGGTGGCATAGTCCAATATAACCAAAATGTACTGATGCCCCCTAGCAGACTTCATTATCGGACCTACCAAATCCATTGCGATCCTCTCAAAGGGGACCTCAATGATAGGAAGAGGTACCAGTGGGTTACGGAAATGTGGCATAGGTGCCGACTTCTGACACACAGGGCAGGAGGAACAATACTTTTCTATTTCCTTCATGACCCCAGGCCAATAGAATCTCTGCAATACCCTCTCTCTGGTTTTCTCTGTCCCCAGATGACCTCCCAGAATGTGTCCATGAGCCAATTCTAACACCAACTTCCTGTAAGGTTTGGGCACTACAAGTTGCTCAATGGTTTCTTCTGCCGTTTGAGCCACTCGATATAGCAGGTCCCTTTCCATAAGGAAGTAAGGATAAGGGCAAGTCTTATCTGGGTTCACTAACTCGCCATCTATTTTCACCACATTTTCCCGTGCCTTTATTAGGGTGGGGTCTTTTAACTGTTCTGTGGCAAAATTTTCCCTGTGAACCTCAAGATCCGAAAACTCCACAGACGGCATGTTTTCATCTGAGGATGTTGGCTCCTCCCCAGTTTCTCGAGTTTCCCCCGCCAATACCGACAAGGGAAATTCAGGAGAGTCCTCACCACTCCCAGAGGAATTCTGGTCATCTTCCTGGTTTATAGGGGCACCAATGGGGGCCTCAGGACAATCCCAGAGTTCCCAGAATTTTGGAAAATCCCTTCCCACAATAGCATCATGTGGTAACTGAGACACTAACCCCACCTGATGAGAGAGGTTACCTTTGGGGGTCTCAAAAAACACTGAAGTTACAGGATACTCTCGGGTGTCCCCATGCACACAAATAACAGCCACCCTGTTCTTCCCAGAGACCTCTGTAGTAACTAATTCAGCTTTTATCAATGTTACCAGGCTACCTGAATCTAGCAACACATCAACATGTCTACCATTAATACACATTTTACATAAATGTTTCTCAGGTCCCCGAATGGCAGTGCATGCAACTGTCGCAAACAGCGACTGACGTCTCTCCCTTATAAAGTCACATTGCATAGGCTCA